>NC_090350.1:2092254-2129114 GCF_035084215.1 Heptranchias perlo | reverse complement strand
GACAAATCCTCATCCCTGGAGGCAGTGACCTTCACCAGGAATCCCAGCTCCTCCCCCAGAGGGCAGTCTAGTGGTGTGGGCACCTGCTGAGGACTCTCTCCGCATCCTTGAAACTCTGTGGGCGTAAGTGAGAAATGGGGACATTGGAACATACAGACTGTCGTTCAGCAGCTGTGACTGGTGTTCTCAAGGGATGTATAAAATAGAAGGTATCCACTGAAACACAGAGCGCATCGTCAACTGAGTGCGAACTTGAGAAATTGGTGAGGGGGAAGAACAGTGAACAGAGAGGAGGAGCTCGGAGAGACCTGGAATAAAAGGGTCGGTTAATCAGGTTAAGTAAACAGTAAGTAAATTAATAATAATCGAGTATCTAAAGGGAGTTTAGAAAAATAAGGTTTCTAAATATAATGGATGGGCCGCTGAGACCCATTGCCTGCAATTCCTGCCCCATGTGGGAACTTCAGGACGTTTCATGTGTTCTGGAGGGCCACGTGTGCAGGAAATGCCTCCAGTTGCTCGAGCTCTAGGTGAGGGTTTCTGAGCTTGAGGGGCGACTGGAGTCACTGCAGAGCATGAGGGAGGCTGAAGGTTTCCTGGATCGTCCGTCCCAGGAGGTGGTCACCCCACAGACACAGAGACTTCAGGATAGTAAGTGGGGCCATCGGAAAGGGCAGGAAGAGGCAGGCAGTGCAGGAATCGTCTGGGTGTGTGGCCACTCTCAAACTGGTATTCAGTGAGGGTGACGACACCTCGAAGGAGTGCAGTCCTGAGCATAGCACCGTGGGGCAAAGGACTGCACAGGGGGGCACAGTGAAGTGTAGAGATGCAGTAATCACAGGGGATTCGATAGTCAGGGGGACAGACAGGCGCTTCTCTGACCGCTGACGTGAATCCCACATGGTGTGTTGGCCCCCTGGTGCCGGGGTAAAGGACATCACTGCGAGGGTGCAGAACATTCTGAGGTGGGGGGGGGGGGAGAGGAATGGCCACAAGTTGTGGTCCATGTGGGAACCAATGACATCGGAAGGAAAAGGGTCTTGCGGTCAGAGTTTCAGGAGCTACGGAGGAAGTTAAAAAGCAGGACCTCAAAGGTAGTAATCTCTGGATTACTCCCAGTGCCTCGCACTAGTGAGGATAGAATCATAGAATCATAGAAGTTACAACATGGAAACAGGCCCTTCGGCCCAACATGTCCATGTCGCCCAGTTTATACCACTAAGCTAGTCCCAATTGCCTGCACTTGGCCCATATCCCTCTATACCCATCTTACCCATGTAACTGTCCAAATGCTTTTTAAAAGACAAAATTGTACCCGCCTCTACTACTGCCTCTGGCAGCTCGTTCCAGACACTCACCACCCTTTGAGTGAAAAAATTGCCCCTCTGGACCCTTTTGTATCTCTCCCCTCTCACCTTAAATCTATGCCCCCTCGTTATAGACTCCCCTACCTTTGGGAAAAGATTTTGACTATCGACCTTATCTATGCCCCTCATTATTTTATAGACTTGTATAAGATCACCCCTCAACCTCCTACTCTCCAGGGAAAAAAGTCCCAGTCTGTCTAACCTCTCCCTGTAAGTCAAACCATCAAGTCCCGGTAGCATCCTAGTAAATCTTTTCTGCACTCTTTCTAGTTTAATAATATCCTTTCTATAATAGGGTGACCAGAACTGTACACAGTATTCCAAGTGTGGCCTCACCAATGCCCTGTACAACTTCAACAAGACATCCCAACTCCTGCATTCAATGTTCTGACCAATGAAACCAAGCATGCTGAATGCCTTCTTCACCACCCTATCCACCTGTGACTCCGCTTTCAAGGAGCTATGAACCTGTACTCCCAGATCTCTTTGTTCTATAACTCTCCCCAACGCCCTACCATTAACGGAGTAGGTCCTGGCCCGATTCGATCTACCAAAATGCATCACCTCACATTTATCGAAATTAAACTCCATCTGCCATTCATCGGCCCACTGGCCCAATTTATCAAGATCCCGTTGCAATCCTAGATAACCTTCTTCACTGTCCACAATGCCACCAATCTTGGTGTCATCTGCAAACTTACTAACCATGCCTCCTAAATTCTCATCCAAATCATTAATATAAATAACAAATAATAGGAATAGGAAGATAAGGCAGGTTAATACGTGGCTATAGATATGGTGCAGGAGGGAGGGCTTCAGATTCCTGGGGCATTGGGACTAGTTCTGGGGCAGGAGGGATCTGTTGAAGATGGACGGGTTGCACCTCAACAGAGCTGGGACCAATATCCTCGCGGGGAGGTTCACTGGTGCTGTGGGGGAGGGTTTAAACTAATTTGGCAGGGGGATGGGCACCAGGATGTAGCATTAGAAAGGAGAAACAATGTGAACTAAGGATTGGGAGAGACAGATAGCCCTAGAGTAGGAAATAGTACAGTATTAGGTGGGATCAGACTAAGAGAGAATATGAGAAGGTCTAAGATAGGTTTTCAGTGCATGTGTGTAAACACACGAAGTGTGGTAAACAAGGTTGGTGAGCTGCAGGCGCAATTATCAGCCATGATCTGATTGAGTGGCAGAGCAGACTTGAGCGGCCGTACGACCTACTCCTGCTCCTATTTCTTATGTTCTTAAATAGCCACATGGGAATATGATGTCATGGTGATAACAAAGACCTGGCTCAAAAAAGGGCAGGATTGGAAACTAAATATTCCTGGATACTAGGTGTTCAGGAAAGATTGATTACGGAGAATATTGCAGTGCTGGAGAGAGAGGATGTTCTGGAGGGGTCAAGGACAGAATCTATTTGGTTAGAGTTAAGAAACAATAGAGGTGCCATTACACTACTGGGTGTATTCTATAGGTCACCAACTAGTGGGAAGGAGATAGAGGAGCAAATTAGCAGGGAAATTACAGAGAGGTGCAAGAACTATAGACCAGTGATAATGGGGGACTTCAACTATCCGACTATAGACTGGGATAGTAATAGTGTAAAGGGCAGATAGGGGGAGGAATTTCTGAAGTGTGTTCAGGAGAACTTTCTTGATCAGTATGTTTCCGGCCCAACGAGGAAGGAGGCATTGCTGGATCTAGTTCTGGGGAACGAGGTGGGTCAAGTGGAGCAAGTGTCAGTGGGAGAACATTTCGGGAATAGTATCATCAGGTTTAGATTAGTTATTGAATAGGATACCCGGACTTCAAGGGTTAAGTTACGAGGAGAGATTACACAAATTGGGGTTGTATTCTCTGGAGTTTCGAAGGCCAAGGGGTGATCTGATCGAAGTTTATAAGATATTAAGGGGAACAGATAGGGTGGATAGAGAGAAACTATTTCCGCTGGTTGGGGATTTTAGGAGTAGGGGGCACAGTCTAAAAATTAGAGCCAGACCTTTCAGGAGCGAGATTAGAAAACATTTCTACACACAAAGGGTGGTAGAAGTTTGGAACTCTCTTCCGCAAATGGCAATTGATACTCGCTCAATTGCTAAATTTAAATCTGAGATAAGATAGCTTTTTGGCAACCAAAGGTATTAAGGGATATGGGCCAAAGGCAGGTATATGGAGTTAGATCACAGATCAGCCATGATCTTATCAAATGGCAGAGCAGGCACGAGGGGCTGAATGGCCTACTCCTGTTCCTATGTTCCTAAGCTGCAATCTAGAGTAAAAATACTTAATTGGAGGAGGGCCAATTTCAGTGGGATGAGAACAGATCTGGACCGGGTAAATTGGAATCAAAGATTGGCAGGCAAATCTGTAATTTGAACAATGGGCGGCCTTTAAAGAGGAGATGGTTCGGGTACAGTCTAAGTACATTCCCACGAGGGAGAAAGGGAGGGCAACTAAAGCCAGAGCTCCCTGGATGACAAAAGAGATAGAGAATAAGATGGAGCAGAAAAAGGGGCGTATGGCAGATATCAGGTTTATAATACAAGTGAGAACCAGGCTGAATATAGAAAGTTCAGAGGGGAAGTGAAAAAGGAAATAGGAGGGGCAAAGAGAGAGTCTGAGAATAGACTGGGGGCCAACAGAAAAGGGAATCCAAAAGTCTTCCAAAGGCATGTTAACAGTAAACGGGTAGTAAGAGGAAAGGTGGGGCCGATTAGTGACCATAAAGGAGATCTACTCATGGAGGCAGAGGGCATGGCCGAGGTACTAAATGAGTACTTTGCATCTGTCTTTACCAAGGAAGAAGATGCTGCCACAGTCTCAGTAAAAGAAGAGGTGGTTGAGATACTGGATGGGCTAAAAATTGATAAAGAGGAGATACTGGAAAGGCTAGCTGTACTTAAAGTAGATAAGTCACCTGGTCCGGATGGGATGCATCTTAGGTTGCTGAGGGAAGTAAGGGTGGAAATTGCGGAGGTACTGGCCATAATCTTCCAAACATCCGTAGATACGGGGGTGGTGCCAGAGGACTGGAGAATTGCAAATGTTACACCCTTGTTCAAAAAAGGGTGTAAGGATAAACCCAGCAACTACAGGCCAGTCAGTTTAACCTCGGTGGTGGGGAAGCTTTTGGAAACGATAATCCGGGACAGAATTAATAGTCACTTGGAGAAGCATGGATTAATAAAGGAAAGCCAGCACAGATTTGTTAAAGGCAAATCGTGTTTAACTAACTTGATTGAGTTTTTTGATGAGGTAACGGAGAGGGTTGATGAGGACAATGCGGTTGATGTTGTGTATATGAACTTTCAAAAGGTGTTTGATAAAGTGCCGCAAAATAGGCTTGTCAGCAAAATTCAAGCCCATGGAATAAAAGGGGCAGTAGCAACATGGATATAAAATTGGCTAAGTGACAGGAAACAGAGAGTAGTGGTGAACGGTTGTTTTTCGGACTGGAGGGAGGTGTACAGTGGTGTTCCCCAGGGGTCAGTGCTAGGACCACTGCTTTTCTTGATATATATTAATGACTTGGACTTGGGTGTACAGGGCACAGTTTCAAAATTTCCAGATGACACAAAACTTGGAAGTGTAGCAAACAGTGAGGAGGATAGTGATAGACTTCAAGAGGATATTGACAGGCTGGTGGAATGGGCAGACACATGGCAGACGAAGTTTAATGCAGAGAAATGCAAAGTGATACATTTTGGCAGGAAGAATGAGGAGAGGCAAAATAAACTAAATGGTACAATTCTAAAGTGGGTGAAGGAACAGAGACCTTTGAAGGTGGCAGGACAGGTTGAGAAAGTGGTTAAAAAAGCATCCGGGATCATGGGCTTTATAAATAGAGGTATAGAGTACAAAAGCAAGGAAGTTACGTTGAACCTTTATAAAACACTGGTTCGGCCACAACTGGAATAGGAACATAGGAACAGGAGTAGGCCATTCAGCCCCTCGTGCCTGCTCCGCCATTTGATAAGATTATGGCTGATTTGTGATCTAACTCCATATACCTGCCTTTGGCCCATATCCCTTAATACCTTTGGTTGGCAAAAAGCCTATCGATCTCACATTTAAATTAGCAATTGAGCTAGTATCAATTGCCGTTTGTGGTAGAGAGTATTGTGTCAATTGTGGGCCCCGCACTTTAGGAAGGATGTGAAGGCCTTAGAGAGGGTGCAGAAGAGATTTACTAGAATGGTTCCAGGTTTGAGGGACTTTAGTTACACGGATTGACTGGAGAAGCTGGGGTTGTTCTCGTTGGAACAGAGACGGTTGAGAGGAGATTTGGTCGAGGTATTCAAAATCATGAAGGGTCTAAATAAAGTAAATAAAGAGAAACTGTTCCCATTGGCGGAAGGGTCAAGAACCAGAGGAAAAAGATTTAAGATGATTGGCAAAAGAACCAGAGGCGACATGAGGAAAAACATTTTTTACGCAGCGAGTAGTTATGATCTGGAATGTGCTGCCTGAAAGGGAGGTGGAAGCAGATTCAATCGTGGCTTTAAAAAAGGAACTGGATAAATACTTGAAGGGAAAAAATCTGCAAGGATACGGGGAAAGAGGGGGGAATGGGACTAACTGGATTGCTCTTACAAAGAGCCAGCACAGGCTCGATGGGCCAAATGGCCTCCTTCTGTGCTGTAATGATTGTATGATTCTGTAGGGACATAGAGACAAGTCCATTGTGTGGTTGATAAAGTGCTACATAATAGACCTGTTAGCAGAATTAAAGCTCATGGGGTTAAAGGGACAGTGGCAGCGTGGATACAAAATTGACAAAGGGACAGAAAGAGCAACCCCTCAGATAATGAAGCAGTCCGTGCCAGCATGCAGCAAGACCTGGACAACATCCAGGCTTGGGCTGATAAGTGGCAAGTAACATTCACGCCAGGCAATGACCTTCTCCAACAAGAGAGAGTCTAACCACCTCCCCTTGACATTCAACGGCATTACCATCGCCAAATCCCCCACCATCAACATCCTGGGGTCACCATTGACCAGAAACTTAACTGGACCAGCCATATAAATACTGTGGCTACAAGAGCAGGTCAGAGGCTGGGTATTCTGCGGCGAGTGACTCACCTCTTGACTCCCCAGAGCCTTTCCACCATCTACAAGGCACAAGTCAAGAGTTTGAGGGAATACTCTCCACTTGCTTGGATGAGTGCAGCTCCAACAACACTCAAAAAGATCAACACCATCCAGGACAAAGCAGCCCGCTTGATTGGCACCCCATCCACCACCCTAAACATTCACTCCCTTCACCACCGGCACACAGGATGCACTGCAGCAACTCGCCAAGGCTTCTTCGACAGCACCTCCCAAACCCGCGACCTCTACCACCTGGAAGGACAAGAGCAGCAGGCACATGGGAACAACACCAGCTGCACGTTCCCCTCCAAGTCACACACCATCCCGACTTGGAAATATATCGCCGTTCCTTCATCGTCACTGGGTCAAAATCCTGGAACTCCCTTCCTAACAGCACTGTGGGAGAACCTTCACCACACGGACTGCAGTGGTTCAAGAAGGCGGCTCACCACCACCTTCTCAAGGGCAATTAGGGATGGGCAATAAATGCCGGCCTCGCCAGCGACGCCCACATCCCATGAACGAATAAAAAAGACTCGTGGTGAACGGTTGTTTTTCAGACTGGAGGGAAGTATACAGTGGTGTTCCCCAGGGGTCAGTATTAGGATCACTGCTTCTTTTGATACATATTAGTGACCCAGACTTGGGTATAGAGGGTATAATTTCAAAGTTTGCAGATGACACAAAACTTGGAAATATAGTAAACAATGTGGAGGATAGTAACAGACTTCAGGAGGACAGAGACAGACTGGTGAAATGGGCAGACACATGGCAGATGAAAATTTAACGCCGTGAAGTGTGAAGTGATGCATTTTGGGATGAAGAATGAGGAGAGGCAATATAAACTAAATGGTACAATTTTAAAGGGGGTGCAGGAACCTGGGGGTGCACATACACAAATCTTTGAAGGTGGCAGGACCAGTTGGGAAGGTTGTTAAAAAAGATGAGAACCTGGGCTTTATAAATAGAGGCATAGAGTACAAAAGCAAGGAAGTTATGCTGAACCTTTATAAATCACTGGTTAGGCCTCAGCTGGGATATTGGGTTCAATTCTGGGCATCGCACTTTAGGAAGGATTTCAAGGCCGTAGAGACGGTACAGAGGAGATTTTCTAGAATGGTTCCAGGGATGAGGGACTTCAGTTATGTGGAGAGACTGGAGAAGCTGGGGTTGTTCTCCTTAGAACAGAGAAGGTTGAGGGGAGATTTGATCGAGGTGTTCAAAATCATGATAGGTTTTGATAGAGTAAATAAAGAGGGACTGTTTCCAGTGGCAGAGGGGACTGTAACCAGAGGACACAGAGTTAAGGTGATCGGCAAAGGAGCCAGAGGCGACATGAGGAAACATTTTTTTACACATCGAGTTGTTATGATCTGGAATTCACTGCCTGAAAGGGCGGTGGAAGCAGATTCAATAATAACTTTCAAAAGGGAATTAGATAAATACTTGAAGGGAAAAACTTTCCAGGGTCTCTTTCAAAGAGCTGGCACAGGCACAATGGGCCGAACGGCCTGCTCCTGTGCTGTGCCGACTATAATACACAGAAAGAGGAGGAGGCCATTCAGCCGCTCGAGCCAATTCCGCCATTCAATTAGATCACGGCTGACCTATATCTGAACTCCATTTACCTGCCTTTGTTCCATAACCCTTGATACCCTTACCTAACAAAAATCTAACAATCTCAGTTTTGATATTTTCTGTTGACCCCCAACCTCAACAGCTTTTTGAGGAAGAGAGTTCCCAATTTCCACTCTCAGCACTTTTGTCAGGAAGTGCCCCCCCCCACCCACCCCGGGTGTCGGGGGTCTGTGAGTTTGACTTACCCAGCCTTAGGGAGAACTCGTAGAACCTCTTCAGCTTGCCAACTAGTGGGCGCACGGCATCCCATGCCTTCTGCTGCATCTGCCCATCACTTGGGTTCTGTATGGCCTAGAAACACAGGGAGAAAAATTTGATAGGACCCATTATTGGGCGCGGGTAACGGAATCCACTATTACCCTGCAGCCAATGGCTCCTGTGCAGGCAGGATGAAACTTTTGCAAGGCCTGAGGACTTACCTGCAAGCAGCGTTGGAAATCAGCGTTGACATGAGGATTCAATGCAATTCGCATTTTCCACCAGCTGGGACAGTCCCAATTTCTTAAAGGCAGGCTGTCTCTTCAAATCTCTTAAAGGTAGCTGGTAGCTGTTTTTTTCTAAAAATAATAGTCTGCTGTCTGCAAGGAGTCTGAACGGAGATCAGACATTGCACGCGTAAAACACAGATGCAGGTCTCATCCTTATGTTTACACACTGATGAGTTATGTGAAAACATTGAATAAAGGTTGCGCACTACTAAATCCCACATCCTCCAATCTGCCGATCTGAGTTAGTAACAGGCCTGCGAGAGTCCGTGCACCAAGATTCTCAGATGATGCACCAGAGGCCTTGGTGTAAGAGGTGGACAGAAGGAGGGACAGTCCATATCCGCAGTGGGGAGGGGGGGTTGCAAGAGGCCCTCCAGACATATACCCAAAAGGCAGTGGGAGACAAAGTCAATGCCAGGCATACAGCATCATGAACATGGACGCAGTGCAGGAAGAAGTTCAATGCTTTGATATGAGTGGTCAAGGTGAGTGAGGTCAACTGTCAAGTGGTGTCTCCTACCAACTGCACCACTAGCTGCATCCATTGCTCCACACACTACACCCCCATCACACCATCTTCAGCCAGAAGTGCCGAGTGGATGATCCATCTCGGTCTCCTCCCGATATCCTCACCGTCACAGAAGCCACCTTCAGCCAATTCAATTCACTCCACGTAATATCAAGAAACGGCTGAGTGCACTGGATACAACAAAGGCTATGGGCCCCGACAACATCCCGGCTGTAGTGCTGAAGACTTGTGCTCCAGAACTAGCCATGCCTCTAGCCAAGCTGTTCCAGTACAGCTACAACACTCGCATCTACCCGACAATGTGGAAAATTGCCCAGGTATGTCCTGTCCACAAAAAGCAGGACAAATTCAATCCGGCCAATTACCGCCCCATCAGTCTACTCTCAATCATCAGCAAAGTGATGGATGGTGTCGTCGACAGTGCTATCAAGCGGCACGTACTCACCAATAACCTGCTCACCGACGCTCAGTTTGGGTTCCGCCAGGACCACTCGGCTCCAGACCTCATTACAGCCTTGGTCCAAACATGGACAAAAGAGCTGAATTCCAGAGGTGAGGTGAGAGTGACTGCCCTTGACATCAAGGCAGCATTTGACCAAGTGTGGCACCAAGGAGCCCTAGTAAAATTGAAGTCAATGGGAATCAGGGGAAAACTCTCTAGTGGCTGGAGTCATACCTAGCACAAAGGAAGATGGTAGTGGTTGTTGGAGGCCAATCATCTCAGCCCCAGAACATTGCTGCAGGAGTTCCTCAGGGCAGTGTCCCAGGCCCAACCATCTTCAGCTGCTTCATCAACGACCTCCCCTCCATCATAAGGTCAGAAATGGGGATGTTCGCTGATGATTGCACAGTGTTCAGTTCCATTCGCAACCCCTCAGATAATGAAGCAGTCCGAGCCCGCATGCAGCAAGACCTGGACAACATCCAGGCTTGGGCTGATAAGTGGCAAGTAACATTTGCACCAGACAAGTGCCAGGCAATGACCATCTCCAACAAGAGAGAGTCTAACCACCTCCCCTTGACATTCAACGGCATTACCATCGCCGAATCCCCCACCATCAACATCCTGGGGGTCACCATTGACCAGAAACTTAACTGGACCAGCCATATAAATACTGTGGCTACAAGAGCAGGTCTGAGGCTGGGTATTCTGCGGCGAGTGACTCACCTCCTGACTCCCCAAAGCCTTTCCACCATCTACAAGGCACAAGTCAGGAGTGTGATGGAATACTCTCCAATTGCCTGGATGAGTGCAGCTCCAACAACACTCAAGAAGCTCAACACCATCCAGGACAAACCAGCCCGCTTGATTGGCACCCCATCCACCACCCTAAACATTCACTCCCTTCACCACCGGCGCACAGTGGCTGCAGTGTGTACCATCCACAGGATGCACTGCAGCAACTCGCCAAGGCTTCTTCGACAGCACCTCCCAAACCCGCGACCTCTACCACCTAGAAGGACAAGAGCAGCAGGCACATGGGAACAACACCACCTGCACGTTCCCCTCCAAGTCACACACCATCCCGACTTGGAAATATATCGCCGTTCCTTCATCGTTGCTGGGTCAAAATCCTGGAACTCCCTTCCTAACAGCACTGTGGGAAAACCTTCACCACACGGACTGCAGCGGTTCAAGAAGGCGGCTCACCACCACCTTCTCAAGGGCAATTAGGGATGGGCAATAAATGCCGGCCTCGCCAGCGACGCCCACATCCCATGAACGAATAAACAAAAATACCAACAAACTCTTTCCATCAGTACTCAATCAGATGCTTCCTCTCACCCTCATACATTACTACTGTTGCAAGCCGCCCACCCACAACTCACAGGCCACACTGGCAGCTATTCAACCATGACAGGTGCGTCACCCAGTCACACGTCCCGCTTTCTTACAGGAGAAGGTGGCGCATAACAGGAGGCAGCAAGTGGCAATGGCATTTAGCCCCTCGAGCCTGTTCCGCCATTCAATGAGATCATGCTGGATCTGTGACCTGATTCCATTTATCCACCTTAGCCCCATATCCCTTAATACCCCTGGTTCACAGAAATCTATCAATCTCAGATTTAACATTCACAATTGAGCTGGCATCAACTGCCGTCTGCAGAAGAGAGTTCCAAACGTCTCCCACCCTTTGCGTGTAACAGCGTTTCCTAACTTCACTCCTGCACGTCCTGGTTTTAATGTTAGGCTATGTCCCTGCACCCTAGTGTTCAAGTCTAGGAGAGTTCCAAAAACAGTTACAAATGTCTCGGCAGCCAGAAGCAATAATCCAGCCACTAGCCTGTAAATCCTGCATGGTCCCTTTAAATAGGCCAGTGTGCGGGTCCTCCAGGAACTCTAAGACACGTTCAGATGGTCGGGGTTAAGAGTTGAGCGTTAAGTCCCAAAATGGTGTCTATCACTTTAAATCTGCGTTGCACACTGATTGTATCCATTTTCTCCCTACTTTACACGCTTCCAGCGTTCGGTATTTGCCCATGTGCCAACTCCTAGACCAAGATGGTGTCCGGCACGCGTCACGCTCGCAACGTCCGTGCGCAGCCAAGACGCCATCTTGGATGTTCAACGGGCACCCACAGTGTTACCAGAGTTAGACTGACCAGCCTGGCAGTGTGGCTCCAGAGTTAGACTGACCGGCCTGGCAGTGTAGCTCCAGAGTTAGACTGACCGGCCTGGCAGTGTGGCTCCAGAGTTAGACTGACCGGCCTGGCAGTGTGGCTCCAGAGTTAGACTGACCGGCCTGGCAGTGTGGCTCCAGAGTTAGACTGACCGGCCTGGCAGTGTGGCTCCAGAGTTAGACTGACCGGCCTGGCAGTGTGGCTCCAGAGTTAGACTGACCGGCCTGGCAGTGTGGCTCCAGAGTTAGATTGACCGGCCTGGCAGTGTGGCTCCAGAGTTAGACTGACCGGCCTGGCAGTGTGGCTCCAGAGTTAGACTGACCGGCCTGGCAGTGTGGCTCCAGAGTTAGATTGACCGGACTGGCAGGCTAACCCAGCAAGTACAGTACAGTTGCTGCTAGTTCTGCTGCTCTGGAAAGATTACGGACAGCAGTGAGAACAACATGGAGCCTGTGAATCAGCTGCAGCTCCTGACAGTCACCAGACACAGACGTCTGGCAATAACTCACAGGGAGCTGGAGGGTTCTCAGGGTGTGAGGTTTGTTCGGGGGACTGGGGGACATAGGAACAGGAGGACATAGGAACAGGAGAAGGCCATTCAGCCTCTTGAACCTGTTCCACCATTCTCCACATCATGACCATTCAACTAGATCATGGCTGATCTGTATCTTAACTCCATTTACCCGCCTTGGTTCCGTAACCCTTAATACCCAACAAAAATATACCAATCTCAATTTTGAAATTTTCAATGTTTTTTTGGGGAGAGAGTTCCAGATTTCCACTCCCTTTGTGTGAAGAAATGCTTCCTGACATCACCCCTGAACGGCCTGGCTCTAATTTTAAGGTTCTGCCCCCTTGTTCTGGACTCCCCCACCAGAGGAAATAGTTTCTCTCTATCGACCCTATCAAATCCTTTAATCATCTTAAACACCTCAATTAAATCTCTCCTCAATCTTCTATATTTATGGGAATACAAGCCTAGTCTATGAAACCTGTCCTCATAATTTAACCCTTTTAGCCCCGGTATTATTCTGGTGAATCTGCGCTGCACCCCCTCCAAGGCCGATATATCCTTCCTGAGGGGCGGTGCCCAGAACTGAATGTCGTTCTCCAGATGGGGTTTAAACAGAGCTCTGCACATCTGTAATATAACGTCCACCCCTTTGTATTCCAGCTCTCCTGAAATAAAGGCCAACATTCCATTAGTTTTTTGATCATTTTCTGAACCTGTCCACTAGTTTTGAGTGATTTCTGTACTTGGACCCCTAAATTTCTCTGCTCCTCCACAGTTCCGAGCTTCTCCCCATTTAGAAAATACCCTGATTTATCTTTCTTCAGTCCAAAGTGGATGACCTCACACTTCCCCATGTTGAACTCCATCTGCTGCAGTTTTGCCCACTCACTGAATCTATCAATGTCCCTTTGCAACTTTCTGCTCCCATCTACACTATTTACTTTGCCTCCTAACTCAGAGTCGGCTGCAAACTTCAGATACACGGCTCTCTATTCCTTCATCCAAGTTATTTATAAATATAGTGAAAAGGTGAGGCCCCAGGACAGATCCCTGGGGGTCACCACTAGTCACATCCTGCCTATTTGAATACATACCCGTTATCCCCACTCTCTGTCTCCTGCCTCCTAACCAATTCCCTACCCAAGCCAATAGGTTGCCTCCAATTCAATGCACTTTCATTTCTGTTAACAGTTTCTTATGTGGAACCTTATTGAATGCCTTCTGGAAGTCCATTTAAATAACATCCATAGACACTCCCTTATCTACCACATTAGTTACCTCCTTAAAAATTCAACTCGGTTCATTAGACATGACTTTACCCTTTACAAACCCACACTGGCTCTCTCTGATCAGCTCATATTTGTCCAAATGCTCAGTCACTCTATCCCTAATAACAGATTCTAGTAACTTCCCCACAATTGACGTGCTAGACTAATCAGCCTATATGGGGACGGGGGACTGGGGATGGAACTGGGGGCTGGGGAATGGGACTGGGACTTGGACAGAGAGTTTTTTAAAATTCATTCATGGGATGTGGGCGTCACTGGCGAGGCCGGCATTTATTGCCCATCCCTAATTGCCCTTGAGAAGGTGGTGGTGAGCCACCTTCTTGAACCGCTGCAGTCCAGGTGGTGAAGGTTCTCCCAGTGGGACAGCAACAGGGACTGTGCAGGTTTGGTGTTGGGGTCAGGGTCGGGGCTGTGCTCCACTCCAGGCTGAAACCTGTAACTCACCTGACGGATGTCTTGCCCAGCCCCAGTGTATACCTGGAGCTCGGCCAGAATGCCCCGAGCTTCCTCCAGGGCCGTGTTCACCTGGTTCCACACCCCAGCCTCTGCCTCTGTTGGCTGCGCATCTACAAAGCATAAAAAGACAAGAGCATCAGAATGTGGCCTGGTGCCTGACCTGAGCTGACCCGAGCCCATCTGAACTAAGCTGTACCGAACCAAAAACTGAAGCTAGGAGCATGGAAACAGGAGGTCATTCAGCCCCTTAAGCCATTCAATGAGATCATGGCTGATCTTTACCTCAATTCCCTTTACCCTCTATGTCACTAACCTCACAAAAATCTATCGATCTCAGTCTTAAAAGCTCCAACTGATCCCCAGCAACCACAGCTTTTTTGGGAGAGAGTTCCAGATTTCCACTCCCCTTTGTGAAGAAGTGCTTCCTGACATCACCCCTGAACAGCCAAGCTCTAATTTTTAAGATGATGTGTCAAACAGGGACAACCAAGACGAACCTTTACCAAACCCGGACTAACCTGGGCCAAACCAAGGCTAACATGGGCCAATCCCGCACTAACCTGGGCCAAACCAAGGCTAACATGGGCCAATCCCGCACTAACCTGGGCCAAACCTGCGCTAACGTGACTGAACTTTCAATAGTAACTTTCAAAATGGAATTAGATAAATACTTGAAGGGAAAGAATTGACAGGGCTACGGGGAAAGAGCAGGGGAATGGGACTAAATGGATAGCTCTTTCAAAGAGCCTGCACAGGCACGTGGCCTCCTCCTGTCTGTACCGACTATCATGATATGAACTCAAACCAACCTGGGCCAAATGAGGAGGAAGGTCTTAAATTTGAATATAACAACAACAGCTTGCATTTATATAGCGCCTTTAACATAGTAAAATGTCCAAGGTGCTTCACAGGAGCGATTATCAAACAAAATTTGACACCGAGCCACATAAGGAGATATAGGACAGGTGACCAAAAGCTTGGTCAAAGAGGTGAGTTTTAAGGAGCGTCTTAAAAAAGCAGAGAGAAGTGGAGAGGCGGAGAGGTATAGGGAGGGAATTCCAGAGCTCAGGGCCTAGGCAGCTGAAGGCACGGCCGCCAATGGTGGAGTGATTAAAATCGGGGATGCACAAGAGACCAGAACTGGAGGAGCGCAGAGATCTCGGAGGGTTGTAGGGCTGGAGGAGGTTACAGAGATAGGGAGGGGCGAGGCCATGGAGGGATTTGAAAACAAGGATGAGAATTTTAAAATCGAGGTGTTCCCGGACCGGGAGCCAATGTAGGTCAGCGAGCACAGGGGGTGATGGGAGAATGGGACTTGGTGCGAGTTAGGATACGGGCAGCAGAGTTTTGGATGAGCTCAAGTTTATAGAGGGTGGAAGATGGGAGGCCGGTCAGGAGAGCATTGGAATAGTCCAGTCTGGAGGTAACAAAGACATGGATGAGGGTTTCAGCAGCAGATGAGCTGAGGCAGGGGCAGAGACGGGCGATGTTACGGGGGTGGAAGTAGGCAGCCCGGGTGATGGAGCGGATATGGGGTCAGAAGCTCATCTCAGGGTCAAATAGGATGACGAGGTTGCGAACGGTCTGGTTCAGCCTCAGACAGTGGCCGGGGAGAGGGATGGAGTAGGCGGTGGGGACCGAAGACAATGACTTCTGTCTTCCCAATATTTAGTTGGAGGAAATTTCTGCTGATCCGGTACTGGACGTCAGACAAGCAATGTGACAAATGAGAGACAGTGGAGGGGTCGAGAGAGGTGGTGGTGAGGTAGAGCTGGGTGTCGTCAGCGTACATGTGGAATCTGACATTGTGTTTTCAGATGATGTCGCCGAGAGGCAGCGTGTAAATCCGACATAGGAGGGGGGCCAAGGATAGATCCTTGGGGGAACTCCAGAGGTAACGGTGTGGGAGCGGGAAGAGAAGCCATTGCAGGAGATTCTCTGGCTACGACTGGATAGATAAGAATGGAACCAGGCGAGGGCAGTCCCACCCAGCTGGACGATGGAGGAGAGGCGGTGGAGGAGGATGGAGTGGTCAATGTGTCAAAGGCTGCAGACAGGTGGAGAGGATGAGGAGGGATAGTTTACCACGGTCACAGTCACAATACTCCAGCTGAGGCCTAACCAGTGATTTGTAAATGTTTAGCATGACTTCCTTGTTTTTGTATTCAATGCCCCTATTTACAAAGACAAGTATCCCATTTGCTTTCTTAACCACCTTATCAACTTGCCCTGTCACCCTCAAAGATTTGTGAATATGGACCCCCAGGGCCCTCTGCTCTTGCAACCCCTCAAAATAGTACCATTTAGACAATACCTCATCAAAGAACTCAACCAGGTTAGTCAGATACTATTTGTCTTTAACAAATCCGTGCTGGCCATCCCTTATTAGACCATGCTTCTCTAAGTGAGAATTAATTTTGTCCTTGACAATGGTCTCTAGAAGTCTTCCCACCACTGACTGGCCTGTAGTTACCAGGTTTTCCCTCTCCCCTTTTTTGAATAGGAGTGTAATATTTGCAATCCTCCAGTCCTCTGGCACTGCTCCCATATCTAAGGAGGATTGGGAGATTGTGGCCAGAGCTGCTATTCCCACCCTTGCTTCCCTCAGCAACCCAGGATACTTCCCATCTAGACCGGGCGGATTGTTAACTTTGAGTGATGCCAATCTATTTATCATCTCCTATCTATCTATTTTGATCCTATCCAATATCTCCACTCCCTCCTCCTTTACTGCGACATTAACTTCATCCTCTTCTTTTGTGAAGACAGATTCTAAGTTCTCATTCAGTACCTCAGTCACGCCCTCTGCCCTCATGTGACGATTTCCTTTTTGGTCCCAAATTGGCCCCACTATTCCTTTAACTTTTAATAGGGGATTCAAGAGTCAGGGGGACAGACAGGTATTTATACAACCGCAGACGTGAGTCCCACATGGTGTGTTGCCTCCCTGGTGCCAGGGTAAAGGACATCACTGCGAGGGTGCAGAATGTCCTGCGGAGGAAGGAGAACAGCCAGAAGTAGTGGTCCATGTGGGAACTAATGACATAGGAAGGAAAAGGGCTGAGGTCCTACAGGCAGAGTTTCAGGAGCTAGGAAAAAGATTAAAGAACAGGACCTCAAAGATGGCCATCTCTGGATTACCCCCTGTGCCACACACTAATGAGTACAGAAACATGGATGTGTGGCAGCAGAAATAGTGCAGAAGGGAGGGCTTCAGATTCCTGGGGCATTGGGACCAATTCTGGGGCAAGAGGGACCTGTACTAGAGATAGAGATTGCCGGAGTAGAGTTAAGAGAGAAATCAGGAGGGCAAAAAGGGGACATGAGAGACAGGCACTCGAGAGAGAGAGAGAGACACGCAGTGGAGAGAGAGGGAGAGAGACAGGCACTCGAGAGAGAGAGAGAGACACGCAGTGGAGAGAGAGAGACACGCAGTAGAGACACGCAGTCGAGAGAGATCGACACGCAGTGGAGAGAGAGAGAGACACGCAGTGGAGAGAGAGAGAGACGCGCCCTCGAGAGAGAGAGACGCGCCCTCGAGAGAGAGAGAGACGCGCCCTCGAGAGAGAGAGAGACGCGCCCTCGAGAGAGAGAGAGACGCGCCCTCGAGAGAGAGAGAGACACGCGCTCGAGAGAGAGAGAGACACGCCCTCGAGAGAGAGAGAGACACGCCCTCGAGAGAGAGACACGCGCTCGAGAGAGAGAGAGACACGCGCTCGAGAGAGAGAGAGACACGCGCTCGAGAGAGAGAGAGACACGCGCTCGAGAGAGAGAGACAGGCGCTCGAGAGAGAGAGAGACACGCGCTCGAGAGAGAGAGAGACACGCGCTCGAGAGAGAGAGAGACACGCGCTCGAGAGAGAGAGAGACACGCGCTCGAGAGAGAGAGAGACACGCGCTCGAGAGAGAGAGAGAGACACGCGCTCGAGAGAGAGAGAGACACGCAGTGGAGAGAGAGAGACACGCAGTGGAGAGAGAGAGACACGCAGTGGAGAGAGAGAGAGAGAGACACGCGCTCGACAGAGAGAGAGACACGCGCTCGACAGAGAGAGAGACACGCGCTCGAGAGAGAGAGAGACACGCGCTCGAGAGAGAGAGAGACACGCGCTCGAGAGAGAGAGAGACAGGCGCTCGAGAGAGATAGAGACACGCGCTCGAGAGAGAGAGACAGGCGCTCGAGAGAGAGAGAGACACGCGCTCGAGAGAGAGAGAGACACGCACTCGGGAGAGAGAGAGACACGCGCTCGAGAGAGAGAGAGACACGCGCTCGAGAGAGAGAGAGACACGCGCTCGAGAGAGAGACACGCAGTGGAGAGAGAGAGAGAGACACGCGCTCGAGAGAGAGAGAGAGACACGCGCTCGAGAGAGAGAGAGAGACACGCGCTCGAGAGAGAGAGAGAGAGACACGCGCTCGAGGGAGAGAGAGACACGCGCTCGAGGGAGAGAGAGACACGCGCTCGAGGGAGAGAGAGACACGCGCTCGAGAGAGAGAGAGACACGCGCTCGAGAGAGAGAGAGACACGCGCTCGAGAGAGAGAGAGACACGAGCTCGGGAGAGAGAGAGACACGAGCTCGGGAGAGAGAGACACGAGCTCGGGAGAGAGAGAGACACGCCCTCGAGAGAGAGAGAGACACGCCCTCGAGAGAGAGAGAGACACGCCCTCGAGAGAGAGAGAGACACGCCCTCGAGAGAGAGAGAGACACGCCCTCGAGAGAGAGAGAGACACGCCCTCAAGAGAGAGAGAGAGAGACACGCCCTCGAGAGAGAGAGAGAGAGACACGCCCTCGAGAGAGAGAGAGAGACACGCCCTCGAGAGAGAGAGGGAGACACGCGCTCGAGAGAGAGAGAGAGACACGCGATCGAGAGAGAGAGAGACACGCCCTCGAGAGAGAGAGAGACACGCGCTCGAGAGAGAGAGAGACACGCGCTCGAGAGAGAGAGAGACACGCGCTCGAGAGAGAGAGAGACACGCGCTCGACAGAGAGAGAGACACGCGCTCGAGAGAGAGAGAGAGACACGCGCTCGAGAGAGAGAGAGAAAGGCGCTCGACAGAGAGAGAGACACGCGCTCGAGAGAGAGAGAGAAAGGCGCTCCACAGAGAGAGACACGCGCTCGAGAGAGAGAGAGAGACACGCGCTCGAGAGAGAGAGAGATACGCGCTCGAGAGAGAGAGAGACACGCGGTGGAGAGAGAGAGACACGCAGTGGAGAGAGAGGGAGACAGGCACTCGAGAGAGAGAGACACGCGCTCGAGAGAGAGAGACACGCGCTCGACAGAGAGAGACATGCGCTCGAGAGAGAGAGACACGCGCTCGAGAGAGAGAGACACGCGCTCGAGAGAGAGAGACACGCGCTCGAGAGAGAGAGACACGCGCTCGAGAGAGAGAGAGAGACACGCGCTCGAGAGAGAGAGAGAGAGACACGCGCTCGAGAGAGAGAGAGAGACACGCGCTCGGGAGAGAGAGAGAGAGACACGCACTCTGGAGAGAGAGAGAGACACGCGCTCTGGAGAGAGAGAGAGACACGCGCTCTGGAGAGAGAGAGAGACACGCACTCTGGAGAGAGAGAGAGACACGCACTCTGGAGAGAGAGAGAGACACGCACTCTGGAGAGAGAGAGAGACACGCACTCTGGAGAGAGAGAGAGACACGCACTCTGGAGAGAGAGAGAGACACGCACTCTGGAGAGAGAGAGAGAGACACGCACTCTGGAGAGAGAGAGAGACACGCACTCTGGAGAGAGAGAGAGACAGGCACTCGAGAGAGAGAGAGACACGCGCTCGAGAGAGAGAGACAGGCGCTCGAGAGAGAGAGAGACAAGCGCTCGAGAGAGAGAGAGACACGCGCTCGAGAGAGAGAGAGACACGCGCTCGAGAGAGAGAGAGACAGGCGCTCGAGAGAGAGAGAGACACGCGCTCGAGAGAGAGAGACACGCGCTCGAGAGAGAGAGAGACACGCACTCTGGAGAGAGAGAGAGACAGGCACTCGAGAGAGAGAGAGACACGCGCTCGAGAGAGAGAGAGACACGCGCTCGAGAGAGAGAGACAGGCGCTCGAGAGAGAGAGAGACAAGCGCTCGAGAGAGAGAGAGACACGCGCTCGAGAGAGAGAGAGACACGCGCTCGAGAGAGAGAGAGACACGCGCTCGAGAGAGAGAGACACGCGCTCGAGAGAGAGAGAGACACGCGCTCGAGAGAGAGAGAGACACGCGCTCGAGAGAGAGAGAGACACGCGCTCGAGAGAGAGAGAGACACGCGCTCGAGAGAGAGAGAGACACGCGGTGGAGAGAGAGAGACACGCAGTGGAGAGAGAGGGAGACAGGCACTCGAGAGAGAGAGACACGCGCTCGAGAGAGAGAGACACGCGCTCGACAGAGAGAGACACGCGCTCGAGAGAGAGAGACACGCGCTCGACAGAGAGAGACACGCGCTCGAGAGAGAGAGACACGCGCTCGAGAGAGAGAGACACGCGCTCGAGAGAGAGAGAGACACGCGCTCGAGAGAGAGAGAGACACGCGCTCGAGAGAGAGACACGCGCTCGAGAGAGAGAGAGACACGCGCTCGAGAGAGAGAGAGACACGCGCTCGAGAGAGAGAGAGAGAGACACGCGCTCGAGAGAGAGAGAGAGACACGCTCTCGGGAGAGAGAGAGACACGCGCTCGGGAGAGAGAGAGACAAGCGCTCGAGAGAGAGAGAGACACGCGCTCGAGAGAGAGAGAGACACGCGCTCGAGAGAGAGAGAGACACGCGCTCGAGAGAGAGAGAGACACGCGCTCGAGAGAGAGAGAGACACGCGCTCGAGAGAGAGAGAGACACGCTCTCGGGAGAGAGAGTGACACGCGCTCGAGAGAGAGAGAGACACGCGCTCGAGAGAGAGAGAGACACGCGCTCGAGAGAGAGAGAGACACGCGCTCGAGAGAGAGAGAGACACGCGCTCGAGAGAGAGAGAGACACGCGCTCGAGAGAGAGAGAGAGAGACACGCGCTCGAGAGAGAGAGAGAGAGACACGCGCTCGAGAGAGAGAGAGAGAGACACGCGCTCGGGAGAGAGAGAGAGACACGCGCTCTGGAGAGAGAGAGAGACACGCACTCGGGAGAGAGAGAGAGACACGCACTCGGGAGAGAGAGAGAGACACGCACTCGGGAGAGAGAGAGAGACACGCACTCGGGAGAGAGAGAGAGACACGCACTCGGGAGAGAGAGAGAGACACGCACTCGGGAGAGAGAGAGAGACACGCACTCGGGAGAGAGAGAGAGACACGCGCTCGGGAGAGAGAGAGAGACACGCGCTCGGGAGAGAGAGAGAGACACGCGCTCGGGAGAGAGAGAGAGAGACACGCGCTCTGGAGACAGAGAGAGACACGCAGTCGGGAGAGAGAGAGAGACACGCACTCGAGAGAGAGAGAGACACGCGCTCGAGAGAGAGAGACAGGCGCTCGAGAGAGAGAGAGACAAGCGCTCGAGAGAGAGAGAGACACGCGCTCGAGAGAGAGAGAGACACGCGCTCGAGAGAGAGAGAGACAGGCGCTCGAGAGAGAGAGAGACACGCGCTCGAGAGAGAGAGACACGCGCTCGAGAGAGAGAGAGACACGCGCTCGAGAGAGAGAGAGACACGCGCTCGAGAGAGAGAGAGACACGCGCTCGAGAGAGAGAGAGACACGCGGTGGAGAGAGAGAGACACGCAGTGGAGAGAGAGGGAGACAGGCACTCGAGAGAGAGAGACACGCGCTCGAGAGAGAGAGACACGCGCTCGAGAGAGAGAGACACGCGCTCGAGAGAGAGAGACACGCGCTCGAGAGAGAGAGACACGCGCTCGAGAGAGAGAGACACGCGCTCGAGAGAGAGAGACATGCGCTCGAGAGAGAGAGAGACACGCGCTCGAGAGAGAGAGAGACACGCGCTCGAGAGAGAGAGAGACACGCGCTCGAGAGAGAGAGAGACACGCGCTCGAGAGAGAGAAAGACACGCGCTCGAGAGAGAGAGAGACACGCTCTCGGGAGAGAGAGAGACACGCGCTCGGGAGAGAGAGAGACAAGCGCTCGAGAGAGAGAGAGACAAGCGCTCGAGAGAGAGAGAGACACGCGCTCGAGAGAGAGAGAGACACGCACTCGAGAGAGAGAGACACGCGCTCGGGAGAGAGAGTGACACGCGCTCGAGAGAGAGAGAGACACGCGCTCGAGAGAGAGAGAGACACGCGCTCGAGAGAGAGAGAGACACGCGCTCGAGAGAGAGAGAGACACGCTCTCGGGAGAGAGAGTGACACGCGCCCGAGAGAGAGAGAGACACGCGCCCGAGAGAGAGAGAGACACGCGCTCGAGAGAGAGAGAGACACGCGCTCGAGAGAGAGAGAGACACGCGCTCGAGAGAGAGAGAGAGAGACACGCGCTCGAGAGAGAGAGAGAGAGACACGCGCTCGAGAGAGAGAGAGAGAGACACGCGCTCGAGAGAGAGAGAGAGAGACACGCGCTCGGGAGAGAGAGAGAGACACGCGCTCGGGAGAGAGAGAGAGACACGCACTCGGGAGAGAGAGAGAGACACGCACTCGGGAGAGAGAGAGAGACACGCACTCGGGAGAGAGAGAGAGACACGCACTCGGGAGAGAGAGAGAGACACGCACTCGGGAGAGAGAGAGAGACACGCGCTCGGGAGAGAGAGAGAGACACGCGCTCGGGAGAGAGAGAGAGACACGCGCTCGGGAGAGAGAGAGAGACACGCGCTCGGGAGAGAGAGAGAGACACGCGCTCGGGAGAGAGAGAGAGACACGCGCTCGGGAGAGAGAGAGAGACACGCGCTCGGGAGAGAGAGAGAGAGACACGCGCTCTGGAGAGAGAGAGAGACACGCACTCGGGAGAGAGAGAGAGACACGCACTCGAGAGAGAGAGACACGCGCTCGAGAGAGAGAGAGACACGCACTCGAGAGAGAGAGACACGCACTCGAGAGAGAGAGACACGCACTCGAGAGAGAGAGACACGCACTCGAGAGAGAGAGACACGCACTCGAGAGAGAGAGACACGCACTCGAGAGAGAGAGAGAGACACGCACTCGGGAGAGAGAGAGAGACACGCACTCGGGAGAGAGAGAGAGACACGCACTCGGGAGAGAGAGAGACACGCACTCGGGAGAGAGAGAGACACGCACTCGGGAGAGAGAGAGGCACGCACTCGAGAGAGAGAGAGAGAGACACGCGCTCCAGAGAGAGAGAGAGAGACACGCGCTCGGGAGAGAGAGAGAGAGACACGCGCTCTGGAGAGAGAGAGAGACACGCGCTCTGGAGAGAGAGAGAGACACGCGCTCTGGAGAGAGAGAGAGACACGCGCTCTGGAGAGAGAGAGAGACACGCGCTCTGGAGAGAGAGAGAGACACGCGCTCTGGAGAGAGAGAGAGACACGCGCTCTGGAGAGAGAGAGAGACACGCGCTCTGGAGAGAGAGAGAGACACGCGCTCTGGAGAGAGAGAGAGACACGCGCTCTGGAGAGAGAGAGAGACACGCTCTCTGGAGAGAGAGAGAGACACGCACTCTGGAGAGAGAGAGAGACACGCACTCTGGAGAGAGAGAGAGACACGCACTCTGGAGAGAGAGAGAGACACGCACTCTGGAGAGAGAGAGAGACACGCACTCTGGAGAGAGAGAGAGACACGCACTCTGGAGAGAGAGAGAGACACGCACTCGGGAGAGAGAAAGAGACACGCACTCGGGAGAGAGAAAGAGAGACACGCGCTCGGGAGAGAGAAAGAGACACGCGCTCGAGAGAGAGAGAGAGAGACACGCGCTCGAGAGAGAGAGAGAGAGACACGCGCTCGGGAGAGAGAGAGAGAGACACGCGCTCGGGAGAGAGAGAGAGACACGCGCTCGGGAGAGAGAGAGACACGCGCTCTGGAGAGAGAGAGAGACACGCACTCGGGAGAGAGAGAAAGACACGCACTCGGGAGAGAGAGAGAGACACGCGCTCGAGAGAGAGAGACACGCACTCGAGAGAGAGAGACACGCACTCGAGAGAGAGAGACACGCACTCGAGAGAGAGAGACACGCACTCGAGAGAGAGAGACACGCACTCGAGAGAGAGAGACACGCACTCGGGAGAGAGAGAGAGACACGCACTCGGGAGAGAGAGACACGCACTCGAGAGAGAGAGACACGCACTCGGGACGGAGAGAGACACGCACTCGGGAGAGAGAGAGACACGCGCTCGAGAGAGAGAGAGACACGCGCTCGGGAGAAAGAGAGAGACACGCGCTCGAGAGAGAGAGAGAGAGACACGCGCTCGGGAGAGAGAGAGAGACACGCGCTCGAGAGAGAGAGAGAGAGAGAGACACGCGCTCGGAGAGAGAGAGAGACACGCGCTCGGGAGAGAGAGAGAGAGACACGCGCTCGGGAGAGAGAGAGAGAGACACGCGCTCGAGAGAGAGAGAGACACGCACTCGAGAGAGAGAGACACGCGCTCGAGAGAGAGAGACACGCGCTCGAGAGAGAGAGACACGCGCTCGAGAGAGAGACACGCACTCGAGAGAGAGAGACACGCACTCGAGAGAGAGAGACACGCACTCGAGAGAGAGAGACACGCACTCGAGAGAGAGAGACACGCGCTCGGGAGAGAGAGAGAGACACGCGCTCGGGAGAGAGAGAGAGACACGCGCTCGGGAGAGAGAGAGAGACACGCGCTCGGGAGGAGAGAGAGAGACACGCGCTCGGGAGAGAGAGAGAGACACGCGCTCGGGAGAGAGAGAGAGACACGCGCTCGGGAGAGAGAGAGAGACACGCGCTCGGGAGAGAGAGAGAGACACGCGCTCGAGAGAGAGAGAGAGACACGCGCTCGAGAGAGAGAGATAGACACGCGCTCAGGAGAGAGAGAGACACGCGCTCGAGAGAGAGAGCGAGACACGAGCTCGGGAGAGAGAGAGAGACACGAGCTCGGGAGAGAGAGAGAGACACGAGCTCGGGAGAGAGAGAGAGACACGCACTCGGGAGAGAGAGAGAGACACGCACTCGGGAGAGAGAGAGAGACACGCACTCGAGAGAGAGAGACACGTGCTCGGAGAGAGAGACACGAGCTCGGAGAGAGAGAGACACGAGCTCGGGAGAGAGAGAGAGACACGCGCTCGGGAGAGAGAGAGAGACACGCGCTCGGGAGAGAGAGAGAGACACGAGCTCGGGAGAGAGAGAGATACATGCCCTCGAGAGAGAGAGAGACACGCCCTCGAGAGAGAGACACGCGCTCGAGGGAGAGAGAGACACGCGCTCGAGGGAGAGAGAGACACGCGCTCGAGGGAGAGAGAGAGAGACACGCGCTCGAGAGAGAGAGAGACACGCGCTCGAGAGAGAGACACGCGCTCGAGGGAGAGAGAGACACGCGCTCGAGGGAGAGAGAGACACGCGCTCGAGGAGAGAGAGACACGCGCTCGAGGGAGAGAGAGACACGCGCTCGAGGGAGAGAGAGACACGCGCTCGAGGGAGAGAGAGACACGCGCTCGAGGGAGAGAGAGACACGCGCTCGAGGGAGAGAGAGACACGCGCTCGAGGGAGAGAGAGACACGCGCTCAAGGGAGAGAGACACGCGCTCGAGAGAGATAGAGACACGCACTCGAGGGAGAGAGAGACACGCGCTCGAGGGAGAGAGAGACACGCGCTCGAGGGAGAGAGACAAGCGCTCGAGGGAGAGAGACACGCGCTCGAGGGAGAGAGACACGCGCTCGACGGAGAGAGACACGCGCTCGAGGGAGAGAGACACGCGCTCGAGGGAGAGAGACACGCGCTCGGGAGAGAGAGAGAGACACGCGCTCGGAGAGAGAGAGAGACACGCGCTCGAGGGAGAGAGAGACACGCGCTCGAGAGAGAGAGACACGCGCTCGAGAGAGAGAGAGAGACACGCGCTCGAGAGAGAGAGAGGGAGAGACACGCACTCGGGAGAGAGAGACACGCACTCGGGACGGAGAGAGACACGCACTCGGGAGAGAGAGAGACACGCGCTCGAGAGAGAGAGAGACACGCACTCGGGAGAGAGAGAGAGACACGCACTCGGGAGAGAGAGAGAGACACGCACTCGGGAGAGAGAGAGAGACACGCACTCGGGAGAGAGAGACACGCACTCGAGAGAGAGAGACACGCACTCGAGAGAGAGACACGCACTCGGGACGGAGAGAGACACGCACTCGGGAGAGAGAGAGACACGCGCTCGAGAGAGAGAGAGACACGCGCTCGGGAGAGAGAGAGAGACACGCGCTCGAGAGAGAGAGAGAGAGACACGCGCTCGGGAGAGAGAGAGAGACACGCGCTCGAGAGAGAGAGAGAGAGAGAGACACGCGCTCGGAGAGAGAGAGAGACACGCGCTCGGGAGAGAGAGAGAGAGACACGCGCTCGAGAGAGATAGAGACACGCACTCGAGAGAGAGAGACACGCGCTCGAGAGAGAGAGACACGCGCTCGAGAGAGAGAGACACGCGCTCGAGAGAGAGAGACACGCGCTCGAGAGAGAGACACGCACTCGAGAGAGAGAGACACGCACTCGAGAGAGAGAGACACGCACTCGAGAGAGAGAGACACGCACTCGAGAGAGAGAGACACGCACTCGGGAGAGAGAGAGACAAGCACTCGAGAGAGAGAGAGAGAGAGAGACACGCGCTCGGGAGAGAGAGAGAGACACGCGCTCGGGAGAGAGAGAGAGACACGCGCTCGGGAGAGAGAGAGAGACACGCGCTCGGGAGAGAGAGAGAGACACGCGCTCGGGAGAGAGAGAGAGACACGCGCTCGGGAGAGAGAGAGAGACACGCGCTCGGGAGAGAGAGAGAGACACGCGCTCGGGAGAGAGAGAGAGACACGCGCTCGGGAGAGAGAGAGAGACACGCGCTCGGGAGAGAGAGAGAGACACGCGCTCGAGAGAGAGAGAGAGACACGCGCTCGAGAGAGAGAGAGAGACACGCGCTCAGGAGAGAGAGAGACACGCGCTCGAGAGAGAGAGCGAGACACGAGCTCGGAGAGAGAGAGAGACACGAGCTCGGGAGAGAGAGAGAGACACGAGCTCGGAGAGAGAGAGAGACACGCACTCGGGAGAGAGAGAGAGACACGCATTCGAGAGAGAGAGACACGCGCTCGGGAGAGAGAGACACGAGCTCGGGAGAGAGAGAGACACGAGCTCGGGAGAGAGAGAGAGACACGAGCTCGGGAGAGAGAGAGACACGCGCTCGGAGAGAGAGAGAGACACGAGCTCGGGAGAGAGAGAGATACATGCCCTCGAGAGAGAGAGAGACACGCCCTCGAGAGAGAGACACGCGCTCGAGGGAGAGAGAGACACGCGCTCGAGGGAGAGAGAGACACGCGCTCGAGGGAGAGAGAGAGAGACACGCGCTCGAGAGAGAGAGAGACACGCGCTCGAGAGAGAGACACGCGCTCGAGGGAGAGAGAGACACGCGCTCGAGGGAGAGAGAGACACGCGCTCGAGGGAGAGAGAGACACGCGCTCGAGGGAGAGAGAGACACGCGCTCGAGGGAGAGAGAGACACGCGCTCGAGGGAGAGAGAGACACGCGCTCGAGGGAGAGAGAGACACGCGCTCAAGGGAGAGAGACACGCGCTCGAGAGAGATAGAGACACGCACTCGGGGAGAGAGAGACACGCGCTCGAGGGAGAGAGAGACACGCGCTCGAGGGAGAGAGACAAGCGCTCGAAGGAGAGAGACACGCGCTCGAGGGAGAGAGACACGCGCTCGACGGAGGGAGACACGCGCTCGAGGGAGAGAGACACGCGCTCGAGGGAGAGAGACACTGCGCTCGGGAGAGAGAGAGAGACACGCGCTCGAGGGAGAGAGAGACACCGCGCTCGAGAGAGAGAGACACGCGCTCGAGAGAGAGAGAGAGACACGCGCTCGAGAGAGAGAGAGGGAGAGACACGCTCTCGGGAGAGAGAGAGAGACACGCACTCGGGAGAGAGAGAGTGACACGCACTCGGGAGAGAGAGAGAGACACGCACTCGGAGAGAGAGAGAGACACGCACTCGGGAGAGAGAGAGAGACACGCACTCGGGAGAGAGAGAGAGACACGCACTCGGGAGAGAGAGAGAGACACGCACTCGGGAGTGAGAGAGAGACACGCACTCGGGAGAGAGAGAGAGACACGCACTCGGGAGAGAGAGAGAGACACGCACTCGGGAGAGAGAGAGAGACACGCACTCGGGAGAGAGAGAGAGACACGCACTCGGAGAGAGAGAGAGACACGCACTCGGAGAGAGAGAGAGACACGCACTCGGGAGAGAGAGAGAGACACGCACTCGGGAGAGAGAGAGAGACACGCACTCGGGAGAGAGAGAGAGACACGCACTCGGGAGAGAGAGAGAGACACGCACTCGGGAGAGAGAGAGAGACACGCACTCGGGAGTGAGAGAGAGACACGCACTCGGGAGAGAGAGAGAGACACGCGCTCGAGAGAGGACACGCGCTCGAGAGAGAGGCACGCGCTCGAGAGAGAGACACGCGCTCGAGACAGAGACACGCGCTCGAGGGAGAGAGAGACACGCGCTCGAGGGAGAGAGAGACACGCGCTCGGGGGAGAGAGAGACACGCGCTCGGGGGAGAGAGAGACACGCGCTCGGGGGAGAGAGAGACACGCGCTCGGGGGAGAGAGAGACACGCGCTCGGGGGAGAGAGAGACACGCGCTCGGGGGAGAGAGAGACACGCGCTCGGGGGAGAGAGAGACACGCGCTCGGGGGAGAGAGAGAGACACGCGCTCGGGGGAGAGAGAGACACGCCTCGGGGAGAGAGAGACACGCGCTCGGGGGAGAGAGAGACACGCTCTCGGGGGAGAGAGAGACACGCACTCGGGGGAGAGAGAGACACGCACTCGGGGAGAGAGAGACACGCACTCGGGGGAGAGAGAGACACGCACTCGGGGAGAGAGAGACACGCACTCGGGGGAGAGAGAGACACGCACTCGGGGGAGAGAGAGACACGCACTCGGGGAGAGAGAGACACGCACTCGGGGGATAGAGAGACGCACTCGGGAGAGAGAGAGACACGCACTCGGGAGAGAGAGAGACACGCACTCGAGAGAGAGAGAGAGACACGCACTCGAGAGAGAGAGAGACACGCACTCGAGAGGGAGAGACACGCACTCGAGAGAGAGAGAGACACGCACTCGAGAGAGAGAGAGACACGCACTCGAGAGAGAGAGAGACACGCACTCGAGAGAGAGAGAGACACGCACTCGAGAGAGAGAGAGACACGCACTCGGAGAGAGAGAGAGACACGCACTCGAGGGAGAGAGAGAGACACGCACTCGGGGAGAGAGAGACACGCGCTCGGGGGAGAGAGAGACACGCGCTCGAGAGAGAGAGAGACACGCCCTCGAGAGAGAGAGAGACACGCACTCGAGAGAGAGACAGACACGCACTCGAGAGAGAGACAGACACGCACTCGGGAGAGAGAGAGAGACACGCACTCGGGAGAGAGAGGGTGACACGCACTCGGGAGAGAGAGAGAGACACGCACTCGGGAGAGAGAGAGAGACACGCACTCGGGAGAGAGAGAGAGACACCGCACTCGGGAGAGAGAGAGAGACACGCACTCGGTGAGAGAGAGAGAGACACGCACTCGGAGAGAGAGAGAGACACGCCTCGAGACACACCGAGAGAGAGAGACACGCACTCGGGAGAGAGAGAGAGAGACACGCACTCGGAGAGAGAGAGAGACACGCACTCGGGAGAGAGAGAGAGACACGCACTCGGGAGAGAGAGAGAGACACGCACTCGGAGAGAGAGAGACACGCACTCGGAGATAGAGAGAGACACGCACTCGGGGAGAGAGAGAGACACGCACTCGGGAGGAGAGAGAGACACGCGCTCGGAGAGAGAGAGACACCGCTCGAGAGAGACACACGCGCTCGAGAGAGAGACACGCGCTCGAGAGAGAGACACGCGTCGAGAGAGAGAGACACGCGCTCGAGACAGAGACAGCGCTCGAGAAGAGACACGCGCTCGAGGGAGAGAGAGACACGCGCTCGAGAGAGAGAGAGACACGCGCTCGGGGGAGAGAGAGACACGCGCTCGGGGGAGAGAGAGACACGCGCTCGGGGGAGAGAGAGACACGCGCTCGAGAGAGAGAGAGACACGCGCTCGGGGGAGAGAGAGACACGCGCTCGGGGGAGAGAGAGACACGCGCTCGGGGGAGAGAGAGACACGCTCTCGGGGGAGAGAGAGACACGCGCTCGGGGGAGAGAGAGACACGCGCTCGGGGGAGAGAGAGACACGCGCTCGGGGAGAGAGAGACACGCGCTCGGGGGAGAGAGAGACACGCGCTCGGGGGAGAGAGAGACACGCGCTCGGGGGAGAGAGAGACACGCGCTCGGGGGAGAGAGAGACACGCGCTCGGGGAGAGAGAGACACGCGCTCGGGGGGAGAGAGAGACACGCAGCATCGGGGGAGAGAGAGGACACGCGCTCGGGGGAGAGAGAGACACGCGCTCGGGGGAGAGAGAGACACTGCGCTCGGTGGGAGAGAGAGACACGCTCTTCGGGGTGAGAGAGACACGCACTCGGGGGAGAGAGAGACACGCACTCAGGGGGAGAGAGAGACACGCACTCGGGGGAGAGAGAGACACGCACTCGGGGGAGAGAGAGACACGCACTCGGGGAGAGAGAGACACGCACTCGGGGGAGAGAGAGACACGCACTCGGGGGAGAGAGAGACACGCACTCGGGGGAGAGAGAGACACGCACTCGGGGGAGAGAGAGACACGCACTCGGGGGAGAGAGAGACACGCACTCGGGGGAGAGAGAGACACGCACTCGGGGGAGAGAGAGACACGCACTCGGGGGAGAGAGAGACACGCACGGGGGAGAGAGAGACACGCACTCGGGGGAGAGAGAGACACGCACTCGGGGGAGAGAGAGACACGCACTCGGGGGAGAGAGAGACACGCACTCGGGGGAGAGAGAGACACGCACTCGGGGAGAGAGAGACACGCACTCGGGAGAGAGAGAGACACGCACTCGGGGAGAGGGAGAGAGACACGCACTCGGGAGGGAGAGAGAGACACGCACTCGGGGAGAGAGAGACACGCACTCGGGGGAGAGAGAGACGCACTCGGGAGAGAGAGAGACACGCACTCGGAGAGAGAGAGACACGCACTCGAGGAGAGAGAGAGACACGCACTCGAGAGAGAGAGAGAGACACGCACTCGAGAGGAGAGACACGCACTCGAGAGAGAGAGAGAGACACGCCTCGAGAGAGAGAGAGACACGCACTCGAGAGAGAGAGAGACACGCACTCGAGGGAGAGAGAGACAGGCACTCGAGAGAGAGAGAGACACGCACTCGAGAGAGAGAGAGACACGCACTCGAGAGAGAGAGAGACACGCACTCGAGAGAGAGAGAGACACGCACTCGAGAGAGAGAGAGACACGCACTCGAGAGAGAGAGACACGCACTCGAGGGAGAGAGAGACACGCACTCGAGAGAGAGAGAGACACGCACTCGGGGAGAGAGAGAGACACGCGCTCGGGGGAGAGAGAGACACGCGCTCGAGAGAGAGAGAGACACGCCCTCGAGAGAGAGAGAGACACGCACTCGAGAGAGAGAGACACGTCTCGAGAGAGAGAGAGACACGCCCTCGAGAGAGAGAGAGACACGCACTCGAGAGAGAGAGAGACACGCACTCGAGGAGAGAGAGACACGCACTCGAGAGAGAGAGAGACACGCCCTCGAGGAGAGAGAGAGACACGCACTCGAGAAAGAGAGAGACACGCACTCGGAGAGAGAGAGACACGCACTCGAGAGAGAGAGAGACACGCACTCGAGGGAGAGAGAGACACGCACTCGGGGGAGAGAGAGACACGCACTCGGGGGAGAGAGAGACACGCACTCGGGGGAGAGAGAGACACGCACTCGGGGGAGAGAGAGACACGCACTCGGGGGAGAGAGAGACACGCACTCGGGGGAGAGAGAGACACGCACTCGGGGGAGAGAGAGACACGCACTCGGGGGAGAGAGAGACACGCACTCGGGGGAGAGAGAGACACGCACTCGGGGGAGAGAGAGACACGCACTCGGGGGAGAGAGAGACACGCACTCGGGGGAGAGAGAGACACGCACTCGGGGGAGAGAGAGACACGCACTCGGGGGGAGAGAGAGACACGCACTCGGGGGAGAGAGAGACACGCACTCGGGGGAGAGAGAGACACGCACTCGGGGGAGAGAGAGACACGCACTCGGGGGAGAGAGAGACACGCACTCGGGGGAGAGAGAGACACGCACTCGGGGGAGAGAGAGACACGCACTACGGGGGAGAGAGAGACACGCAACTCGGGGGAGAGAGAGAGACACGCACTCGGGGGAGAGAGAGACACGCACTCGGGGGAGGGAGAGACGCGCACTCGGGGGAGAGAGAGACGCGCACTCGGGGGAGAGAGAGAGACGCGCACTCGGGGAGAGAGAGACGCGCACTCGGGGGAGAGAGAGACGCGCACTCGGGGGAGAGAGAGACGCGCACTCGGGGGAGAGAGAGACGCGCACTCGGGGGAGAGAGAGACGCGCACTCGCGGGGAGAGAGAGACGCGCAGCTCGGGGAGAGAGAGACGCGCAATCGGGAGAGAGAGACGCGCAGTCGGGGGAGAGAGAGACGCGCAGTCGGGGGAGAGAGAGACGCGCAGTCGGGGGAGAGAGAGACGCGCAGTCGGGGGAGAGAGAGACGCGCAGTCGGGGGAGAGAGAGACGCGCAGTCGGGGGAGAGAGAGACGCGCAGTCGGGGGAGAGAGAGACGCGCAGTCGGGGGGAGAGAGAGACGCGCAGTCGGGGAGAGAGAGACGCGCAGTCGGGGGAGAGAGAGACGCGCAGTCGGGGGAGAGAGAGACGCGCAGTCGGGGGAGAGAGAGACGCGCAGTCGGGGAGAGAGAGACGCGCAGTCGGGGAGAGAGACGCGCAGTCGGGGGAGAGAGAGACGCGCAGTCGGGAGAGAGAGACGCGCAGTCGGGGGAGAGAGAGACGCGCAGTCGGGGGAGAGAGAGACGCGCAGTCGGGGGGAGAGAGAGACGCGCAGTCGGGGGAGAGAGAGACGCGCAGTCGGGGGAGAGAGAGACGCGCACGTCGGGGGAGAGAGAGACGCGCCAGTCGGGGAGAGAGAGACGCGCACTCGGGGGAGAGAGAGACGCGCACATCGGGGGAGAGAGAGACGCGCACTCGGGGGAGAGAGAGACGCGCACTCGGGGGAGAGAGAGACGCGCACTCGGGGGAGAGAGAGACAGCGCACTCGGGGAGAGAGAGAGACACGCACTCGGGGAGAGAGAGACACGCACTCGGGGGAGAGAGAGACACGCACTCGGGGGAGAGAGAGACACGCACTCGGGGGAGAGAGAGACACGCACTCGGGGGAGAGAGAGACACGCACTCGGGGGAGAGAGAGACACGCACTCGGGGGAGAGAGAGACACGCACTCGGGGGAGAGAGAGACACGCACTCGGGGGAGAGAGAGACACGCACTCGGGGAGAGAGAGACACGCACTCGGGGAGAGAGAGACACGCACTCGGGGGAGAGAGAGACACGCACTCGGGGGAGAGAGAGACACGCACTCGGGGGAGAGAGAGACACGCACTCGGGGGAGAGAGAGACACGCACTCGGGGGAGAGAGAGACACGCACTCGGGGGAGAGAGAGACACGCACTCGGGGAGAGAGAGACACGCACTCGGGGGAGAGAGAGACACGCACTCGGGGGAGAGAGAGACACGCACTCGGGGGAGAGAGAGACACGCACTCGGGGGAGAGAGAGACACGCACTCGGGGGAGAGAGAGACACGCACTCGGGGGAGAGAGAGACACGCACTCGGGGGAGAGAGAGACACGCACTCGGGGGGAGAGAGAGACACGCACTCGGGGGAGAGAGAGACACGCACTCGGGGGAGAGAGAGACACGCACTCGGAGGGAGAGAGAGACACGCACTCGGGGAGAGAGAGACACGCACTCGGGGGAGAGAGAGACCACGCACTCGGGGGAGAGAGAGACACGCACTCGGGGAGAGAGAGAGACACGCACTCGGGAGAGAGAGAGACACGCACTCGAGAGAGAGAGAGAGACACGCACTCGAGAGAGAGAGAGACACGCACTCGAGAGGAGAGAGACACGCACTCGAGAGAGAGAGAGAGACACGCACTCGAGAGAGAGAGAGACACGCACTCGAGAGAGAGAGAGACACGCACTCGAGAGAGAGAGAGACACGCACTCGAGAGAGAGAGAGGACACGCACTCGAGAGAGAGAGAGACACGCACTCGAGAGAGAGAGAGACACGCACTCGAGAGAGAGACGAGAGACACGCACTCGAGGGAGAGAGAGACACGCACTCGAGGGAGAGAGAGACACGCACTCGAGGAGAGAGAGACACGCACTCGAGAGAGAGAGAGACACGCACTCGAGAGAGAGAGACACGCACTCGAGAGAGAGAGAGACACGCACTCGAGAGAGAGAGAGACACGCACTCGAGAGAGAGAGAGACACGCACTCGAGGAGAGAGAGACACGCACTCGGGGGAGAGAGAGAGACACGCACTCGGGGAGAGAGAGACACGCACTCGGGGGAGAGAGAGACACCGCACTCGGGGGAGAGAGAGACACGCACTCGGGGGAGAGAGAGACACGCACTCGGGGGAGAGAGAGACACGCACTCGGGGGAGAGAGAGACACGCACGTCGGGGGAGAGAGAGACACGCAGTCGGGGGAGAGAGAGACACGCAGTCGGGGGAGAGAGAGACACGCAGTCGGGGAGAGAGAGACACGCAGTCGGGGGAGAGAGAGACACGCAGTCGGGGGAGAGAGAGGACCACGCAGTCGGGGGAGAGAGAGACACGCAGTCGGGGGAGAGAGAGACACGCAGTCGGGGGAGAGAGAGACACGCAGTCGGGGGAGAGAGAGACACGCAGTCGGGGGAGAGAGAGACACGCAGTCGGGGGAGAGAGAGACACGCAGTCGGGGGAGAGAGAGACACGCAGTCGGGGGAGAGAGAGACACGCAGTCGGGGGAGAGAGAGACCGCAGTCGGGGGAGAGAGAGACACGCAGTCGGGGGAGAGAGAGACACGCAGTCGGGGGAGAGAGAGACACGCAGTCGGGGGAGAGAGAGACACGCAGTCGGGGGAGAGAGAGACACGCAGTCGGGGGAGAGAGAGACACGCAGTCGGGGGAGAGAGAGACACGCAGTCGGGGGAGAGAGAGACACGCAGTCGGGGGAGAGAGAGACACGCAGTCGGGGGAGAGAGAGACACGCAGTCGGGGGAGAGAGAGACACGCAGTCGGGGGAGAGAGAGACACGCAGTCGGGGGAGAGAGAGACACGCAGTCGGGGAGAGAGAGACACGCAGTCGGGGGAGAGAGAGACACGCAGTCGGGGGAGAGAGAGACACGCAGTCGGGGGAGAGAGAGACACGCAGTCGGGGGAGAGAGAGAGACACGCAGTCGGGGGAGAGAGAGACACGCAGTCGGGGGAGAGAGAGACACGCAGTCGGGGGAGAGAGAGACACGCAGTCGGGGGAGAGAGAGACACGCAGTCGGGGGAGAGAGAGACACGCAGTCGGGGGAGAGAGAGACACGCAGTCGGGGAGAGAGAGACACGCAGTCGGGGAGAGAGAGACACGCAGTCGGGGAGAGAGAGACACGCAGTCGGGGGAGAGAGAGACACGCAGTCGGGGGAGAGAGAGACACGCAGTCGGGGGAGAGAGAGACACGCAGTCGGGGGAGAGAGAGACACGCAGTCGGGGAGAGAGAGACACGCAGTCGGGGGAGAGAGAGACACGCAGTCGGGGAGAGAGAGACACGCAGTCGGGGGAGAGAGAGACACGCAGTCGGGGGAGAGAGAGACACGCAGTCGGGGGAGAGAGAGACACGCAGTCGGGGGAGAGAGAGACACGCAGTCGGGGGAGAGAGAGACACGCAGTCGGGGAGAGAGAGACACGCAGTCGGGGGAGAGAGAGACACGCAGTCGGGGGAGAGAGAGACACGCACTCGGGGGGAGAGAGAGACACGCAGTCGGGGGAGAGAGAGACACGCACGTCGGGGGAGAGAGAGACACGCACGTCGGGGGAGAGAGAGACACGCACTCGGGGGAGAGAGAGACACGCACTCGGGGGAGAGAGAGACACGCACTCGGGGGAGAGAGAGACACGCACTCGGGGGAGAGAGAGACACGACACTCGGGGAGAGAGAGACACGCACTCGGGGGAGAGAGAGACACGCACTCGGGAGAGAGAGACACGCACTGCGGGAGAGAGAGACACGCACTCGGGGGAGAGAGAGACACGCACTCGGGGAGAGAGAGACACGCACTCGGAGAGAGAGACACGCACTCGGGGAGAGAGAGACACGCACTCGGGGGAGAGAGAGACACGCACTCGGGGGAGAGAGAGACAACGCAAATCGGGGAGAGAGAGACACGCACTCGGAGACTCGGGAGAGAGACACGCACTCGGGGGAGAGAGAGACACGCACCGGGGAGAGAGAGACACGCACTCGGGGGAGAGAGAGACACGCACTCGGGGAGAGAGAGACACGCACTCGGGTGAGAGAGAGACACGCACTCGGGGGAGAGAGAGACACGCACTCGGGGAGAGAGAGACACGCACTTCGGGGGAGAGAGAGACACGCACGTCGGGGAGAGAGAGACACGCACTCGGGGAGAGAGAGACACGCACTCGGGAGAGAGAGACACGCACTCGGGGAGAGAGAGACACGCACTCGGGGAGAGAGAGACACGCACTCGGGGGAGAGAGAGACACCACGCACTCGGAGGTGGAGAGAGAATCAAGCACTCGGGAGGAGAGAGAGACACGCACTCGGGGGAGAGATAGACACCGCACTCGGGGGAGAGAGACCGCACTCAGGGGGAGTTTCCTGAGGAGAGACACGGCA